>NC_084741.1:68349853-68377353 GCF_033978785.1 Entelurus aequoreus | reverse complement strand
TTCACCTTTTTTTTGTTAAGTACATAACTCCACATGTGTTCATTCATAGTTGTGATGCCTTCAGTGACAATCCACAATGTAAATAGTCATGAAAATAAAGAAAATGCCTTGAATGAAAAGGTGTGTCCAAACTTTTGGCCTGTACTGTACACACAAACTAACACGATAGTACCACAACTGATCATTCCACAGTAGGAACCTAGATATTTTACTCAAACTTTATATTTGTGGTGTACAGTAGAGATGTCCGATAACGGCGTTTTTGCCGATATCCGATATTCCGATATTTTCCAACTCTTAATTACTGACACCGATATATACAGTCGTGGAATTAACACATTATTATGCCTAATTTAGTTGTGATGCCCCACTGGATGCTTTAAACATTTCCAAAATAAATCAACTCAAGTTATGGGAAAAAATGCCAACATGGCACTGCCATATTTATTATTGAAGTCACAAAGTGCATTTTTTTTTTTTTAACATGCCTCAAAACAGCAGCTTGGAATTTGGGACATGCTCTCCCTGAGAGAGCATGAGGAGTTTGAGGTGGGCGGGGTTGTGCGTCCCGGAAGAGTTAGTGCTGCAAGGGTTTCCGGGTATTTGTTCTGTTGTGTTTATGTTGTGTTACGGTGCGGATGTTCTCCCGAAATGTGTTTGTCATTCTTGTTTGGTGTGGGTTCACAGTGTGGCGCGTATTTGTAACAGTGTTAAAGTTGTTTAAACGGACACCCTCAGTGTGACCTGTATGGCTGTTGATCAAGTATGCCTTGCATTCGCTTGTGTGTGTGTGAAAAGCCGTAGATATTATGTGATTGGGCCGGCACGCAAAGGCAGTGCCTTTAAGGTTTATTGGCGCTCTGTACTTCTCCCTACGTCCATGTACACAGCGGCGTTTTAAAAAGTCATACATTTTTCTTTTTAAAACCGATACCGATAATTTTGAAACCGATACCAATAATTTCCAATATTACATTTTTAAAGCATTTATCGGCCGATAATATCGGTAGTCCGATATTATAGGACATCCCTAGTTTACAGTATGGATGTCCGATAATGGCTTTTTGCCGATATCCAATATTCCGATATTGTCCAACTCTTTAACTACCGATACCGATATCAACCGATACCGATATCAACCGATACATGCAGTCGTGGAATTAACACATTATTATGCCTAATTTGGACAACCAGGTATGGTGAAGATAAGGTCCTTTTTAAAAAAAAATTGTAAAATAAGATAAATAAATTAAAAACATTTTCTTGAATAAAATATAAAGTACAACAATATAAAAACAGTTACATAGAAACTAGTAATGAATGAAAATTAGTAAAATTAACTGTTAAAGGTTAGTACTATTAGTGGACCAGCAGCACACACAATCATGTGTGCTTACGGACTGTATCCCTTGCAGACTGTATTGATATATATTTTTATAAATAATGTAGGAACCAGAATATTAATAACAGAAAGAAACAACCCTTTTGTGTGAATGAGTGTAAATGGGGGAGGGAGGTTTTTTGGGTTAGTGCACTAATTGTAAGTGTATCTTGTGTTTTTTATATTGATTTAATAAAAAAAAAATTAAAAAAAACAAAACAAAAACGATATCGATAATAAAAAAAACGATACCGATAATTTCCGATATTACATTTTAACGCATATATTGGACATCTAGTTTACAGTCATTGTTCTCTCTTAATAGAGTACTTTTGAGTTTGTTGCGTGGCTTGTCGTGTCAGTGTGGAACTGTGAACTATCAAGCTATGCCTATTAATTGATACCACGCACATTTCCGATACCTAACATTAGCATGATCATTTTGATTCGAGTATCGAAAGTCACTCGTCTAGCAGGAACAGAACCAAAGCAACATCGGTCTGAAATCCCTCCTCGTCTTGGAGCTCACACCAGCGAGTGAAAACTGAGCCAATGTTGATCCTTGACTGTCCTTTTATCCGGGTAGCCTCTTTTTTTCTTTTTTTGTCTCTTCAGACAAAACTTTTTGTCGTTTTTTTTGATAGCCGTGATTCCATGCAGGTGTTTGCATCGACTTCCGTCTTTGCAACAAATGGAAAAGGGAGGAGTGACATATGCTTTAAACTAGAGATGTCCGATAATATCGGCAGACCGATATTATCGGACGATAAATGCGTTAAAATGTAATATCGGAAATTATCGGTATCGGTTTTTTTATTATCAGTATCGTGCTTTTATTTTATTTTTTTTATTTTATTTTTTTTTAATTAAATCCACATAAAAAACACAAGATACACTTACAATTAGTGCACCAACCCAAAAAACCTCCCTCCCCCATGTACACTCATTCACACAAAAGGGTTGTTTCTTTCTGTTATTAATATTCTGGTTCCTACATTATATATCAACATATATCAATACAGTCTGCAAGGGATACAGTCCGTAAGCACACATGATTGTGGGTGCTGCTGGTCCACTAATAGTACTAACCTTTAACAGTTAATTTTACAAATTTTCATTCATTACTAGTTTCTATGTAACTGATTTTATATTGTTTTACTTTCTTTTTTATTCAAGAAAATGTTTTTAATTTATTTATCTTATTTTATTTGATTCATTTTTTTAAAAAGTACCTTATCTTCACCATACCTGGTTGTCCAAATTAGGCATAATAATGTGTTAATTCCACGACTGTATATATATCGGTTGATATCGGTATCGGTAATTAAAGAGTTGGACAATATCGGAATATCGGATATTGGCACAAAGCCATTATCGGACATCCCTACTGTAAAGCAAGTCAGCACTTTTGTAGTTGTGTGTGTGACAGGGTTCCTGCCACCCTCCTCAGTGAGTGTCAGTGAAAGTGATACAGATCCCCTCAAGCCATGACAGAAATGTCATTCAACAAGTTCTAAGTCAATCATCCCATCTCATTTTTTATGACGGTTGAAAAAATTTACTTGGTGACATTTTTTTTGTAGTCCTCTTTATTTTGAAAAGTATCAAAATACATTTTGATACGGTACTGGTACCAAAATATTGCTATCGGGACAACCATAGTCCTAATACAATCCAGTAAAAACATTCAACTGCCGCTACCAAGCTAAAAAAAACACAGCTGAGATAAAATCCTGCAGTGAGCGCGTGCTCGCTGACGTCACATGTCACTTTTTAAAAGCACACACGCACTCTGCTCTCATGAAACATCTCTCAACTGCATATACCCAATATTTCAAGATTGTTTAAAGTGAATTAATTATGCATCCATCCATCCATTTTCTACCGCTTGTCCCTCTCGGGGGTGCTGGTGCCTATCCCAGCTGCATTCGGGCGGAAGGCGGGGTACACCCTGGACAAGTCGCCCCTACATCGCAGGGCCAACACAGACACTCACTCACTAGGGACCGTTTAGTGTTGCCAATCAACCTATCCCCAGGTGCACTGGTTAAGTGGAGCAACTACGAAGTCATACAAACAACAATTGGGAGGTAGAAACATGACCGTACATTTGTACAAAATCTTCTCTTTTAAGTGCTTTTACAGTGGTTAACTTCTTTTTACGCTTGTATTCACGTTGAGAAAAAAAAAAAAAAATGATTGAAAGGCACCGTCGTCCGCATTCATTTTATTGTTTTCTTACACTTGTATGACAGCTACAAGAATACATATTTAGGAAATAGCCTGCAGTTAATCGAGGTTTTATGATGGGATGCGTTGTTGTATTGCCATTGTTTCCAGCCTGAAAAAAAAAAAAGTGTTGAAATAACTTCCTTCCCTCCTCGTCCCTCCCTACTTCCTCTCGTCTTCCCTCAGCCCTCTCCTCCATCTGTGCCACGGCAAGCGGCGAGGCCGCCAGCGCCCGTGCAGGTGATTTAGAGCGAGGATCCATAAGAAATTTAAAAATCAATGCACTTAGCGCCAGGAAATCGATGGTCCTAATCGGGATGCCAATCGGAGCAGTCAAAACAATTAAGAGGGAAGAAAAATGTTTAACAAGCTTTGCTCTCCCTGCGACGGAGTGGGGAGGGGCGGGGGGGGGGGGGGGGGGGTCTGGGCTGAGCCTGAGGAGGAATATCAGACGGAGAGGGATGAGATGGAGTGATGTATGGGGAAGGAAAAGGCTCAGGAGGGAAAGCTCAAAGCTTAGACTCCGGGAGACACCGAGGAATGGAGGTGAAGGGCGGTTGTGGAGGCCCTCCATAGAAAACTTCCTCAGAACATATTTCCAGACTGGATATTAATTAACACCGGATCACATGGTCACTGCAAACATGCTGGTCAAAGATCCTCTAAATGGTTTGCAGTTTTAAGAACCCGTACTGCCAAAACACGAGTCAAAGAGCCTCTCGTCTCTCCGACAAAAGTGTTCTTTTGTATTTTTAGGACCTACTGCGAGAATTGTTGGTCAAAGATCCTTTAGTATTTAACGGGAGTAACCCTCCTGTGTTTAATGATCTACTACAAAAACACTAGTCAGGGTTGTCTACATGAGAGGATGGCTCTTTTTTTTTTTTTGGAGCAGCTAGTGCAAAAATGCTAGTCCAAGATCCTATATATGACACAAGCACTCTTCTGTTTTTACGGACTTACTTGTACTGCAAAAAGACGAGTTATGGTTCTCGACATGACAGGAGTACTTTTCTTCTGTATTCAAGAAGCTGGTGCAAAAATGCTAGTCCAAGATCCTTTATATGACACAAGCACTCGTGGTTCTCGACATGACAGGAGTACTTTTCTTCTGTATTCAAGAAGCTAGTGCAAAACTGCTAGTCCAAGAACCTTTATAGGACACAAGCACTCGTGGTTCTCGACATGACAGGAGTACTTTTCTTCTGTATTCAAGAAGCTAGTGCAAAAATGCTAGTCCAAGATCCTTTATATGACACAAGCACTCGTGGTTCTCGACATGACAGGAGTACTTTTCTTCTGTATTCAAGAAGCTAGTGTGAAAATGCTAGTCCAAGATCCTTTATATGACATAAGCACTCGTGGTTCTCGACATGGCAGGAGTACTTTTCTTCTGTATTCAAGAAGCTAGTGTGAAAATACCAGTCCAATATTCTTTATATGACACAAACACTCTTGGATCGCTACATGACATCGTCGATGTTCTCTACTAAATCCTTTCAGTAAAAATATGGCAATATCGTGAAATGATCAAGTATGACACATAGAATGGATCTGCTAACCCCGTTTAAATAAAAAAAAAATCATTTCAGTAGGCCTTTAAAGACATATTGCGAAATCCTTAGTCCAAGATCCTTCATAATTTGTGGCCTTGCTGCTGTGTTTAAGTTAAAACTGCCTTGTCAAAGATCCTCTATCTGGTGGTTCTGAGGGCCAAGTTTGATGTGCAGGTTGAGACGGGTCAGCATGAATGGAGGAGGAGACACTTCCTGGTCGTAGGAGATGTTTGTCAGCACCCGACGCTCCAGCCCGGGGCCGGAAGGAAACCACCCATCAGTGATGACGGCCATGGTGGTGGTGTGTGGGTGGAGTGGGTGGAGGGGGGGGGGGGCTAATTTGGGGTCAATCAATAGATCTCCTCTCTCTATATCTTCTGCCTGCTCACTACGCTAAAATCAATGACAAAGCCAATAGTTCTCCGCCCCAGTGTGGATTAGTGAACACACAACTAATCAGCCAGTCAGTGAAACTGACATCTTGGCTATTAACCTATTGATACGACAGACACGTGTTGAACACACACACACACACACACACACACACACACACACACACACACACACACACATTCCGACACAAACATCTGAGCTGAGAGTATCAAGGCCTCCTCCTTGAAAACAAACGACACAGCAAAAAGGACAACAAAGACCGAGAGAGAATGACTTAGTGATCAAAGTAGACAGTGCACATTCCCATACAGGTGCATGCTAATGTGTCACTCAGCTGCAAGCAAACTGACTTACTATGTATTTTTTGTGGTTTTTTTGGGGGGCATTTTTTTACATTTTAAAGCACAGCAAGCTAGCATGTCAAAAGTTTGTTTTCTTACTATATTACATTTTTAAAGATCCATATTCATTTGTAATTCATTATGGTACGAAACACAAAACCGGTGAAGTTGGCACGTTGTGTAAACGGTAAATAAAAACAGAATACAATGATTTGCAAATCCTTTTCAACTTATATTCAATTGAATAGACTGCAAAGACAATATATTTACCGTAATTTACGGACTATAAGCCGCTACTTTTTCCCCTCGTTCTGGTCCCTGCGGCTTATACAAGGGTGCGGCTTATATACGGCCTGTTCTTCTCAGACATCGACGAAGAGGATTCCGGTGGTTTTAGTACGCAGGAGGAAGACGATGACACAATGATTAAAGACTGACTTTTCATATACCGGTAGGCTGCTTATTTTGATAACGTACAGGCGAGCACTTTGTATTACTTTGCACCGTTGTATTATTTGTACTCTGCATGAATGCTGTTCGCCATGTCAAAGATGTGAAAGTTTGATTGAATGATTGAAAGATTTATTGTTAATAAATGGGACGCTTTGCGTTCCCAAACAGTCATCTCTGTCCCGACAATCCCCTCCGTGGTAGCAGGAACCCCTATATACTACGCTAATTACACATCAAAACCCTGCGGCTTATAGTCGGGTGCGGCTTATATATGGAGCAATCTGTATTTTCCCCTAAATTTAGCTGGTGCGGCTTATAGTCAGGTGCGGCTTATAGTCCGGAAATTACGGTAATGTTCAAACTGAGAATTTTTTATTTTTTTTGCAAATAATCATCAACTTAGAAATTAATGGCAGCAACACATTGCAAAAAACTTGGCACAGGGGCATTTTTACCACTGTGTTACATGGCCTTTCCTTTTAACAACACTCACTAAACGTTTGGGAACTGAGGAGACACATTTCTGAAGCTTTTCAGGGGGAATTCTTTCCCATTCTTGCTTGATGTACAGCTTAAGTTGTTCAACAGTCTGTTGTGGTATTTTAGGCTTCATAATGCGCCACACATTTTCAATGGGAGACAGGTCTGGACTACAGGCAGGCCAGTCTAGTACCCGCACTCTTTTTTTTTTTTTTTTTTTTTTTGTCCTGCCCAGCTTCTCGGGCAAATCATATAGGTTAAGCTTTGTCAGTGTGCCATGTGTTATACCCAGTTTACTCTAGGGCAACAACGTTAATATATGTTTGATGAAACGTGATTATGTGCATGAGTGTATGTGTGCATATGTACTTGTATATGTACAGTATGTGTATATGTGTGTTTGTACAGTGGGGGGGGGGTGAGAAAAAAACAAATTCAGCCTGGAGAGGGAGTCCAGACTGAGGCTAAGGGGAAAAAAACCTCATAGCCGTAGCACACATAAAGAACCAATTAAGCCCGTAAATTAAGGTCCTATCAATGTGTCAATCAGTAAATGTTTATTTATATAGCCCTAAATCACAAGTGTCTCAAAGGGCTGCACAAGCCACAACGACATCCTCGGTTCAGATCCCACATCAGGGCAAGGAAAAACTCAACCCAATGGGACAATGAGAAACCTTGGAGAGGACCCCCCTAGGGCGACCGGTGCAATGAACGTTGAGTGGATCTATCACAGTGGTTCTTAACCTTGTTGGAGGTACCGAACCCCACCAGTTTCATATGCGCATTCACCCAACCCTTCTTTAGTGACAAATAAAAAAAACATTTTTTGTTTTTTTCAAATTCAAGACAAAGTTATATGTTTGTTTTTTTTACTAGTGCACAAAATGGACCGTGCATGAACATCACCTTGTTCAAAGAACAAAACCAACACAGTGCATAAACTCACAACAAATTACACACCTGCAAATCAGATGGAAAATTAGAGGGAACATTGTTTGGGGGTATCCATAATACTTAGACTTCTTTTTTATTGTCATTCAAATTTTAACTTTACAGTACAGATACGCCGATAGGGGGAAATTCTTATTTACACGATGGATTGAATAAAACTTTTATTAGTAGATCGATATAGTAGATAGTAGATCTTCCGTACAATTGACCACTAAATGATAACACCCGAATACGTTTTTCAACTTGTTTAATTAATTCGGGGTCCACATTAATCAATTCATGAGTCTGGTGTGTCAAAAGTCCTCCTGGTTAGAGTCTCTGTTATCCGAGTTCTTCCATCTTGACTGCATCTTTCGGGAATGTAAACAAAGAAGCGCCGGCTGTGTACTGTTGTTGCTGACTACGTTCGAAAAATACGTCCATTTCGCACCGACAACTTTCTTCTTTGCTTGCTCAGCTTCCTTCTCCATAATGCAATGAACATGATTGCAACAGATTCACGAACACAGATGTCCAGAATACTGTGGAATTATGAAATGAAAACAGAGCTTTTTCGTATTGGCTTCAATGTGGAAGGCATACCCGTGTTCGCCGGGCTACGTCACGCGCATACGTCATCCTCAGAGGCGTTTCGAACCGGAAGTTTAGCGGCAAATTTAAAATGTCACTTTATAAGTTAACCCGGCCGTATTGGCATGTGTTATAATGTTAAGATTTCATCATTGATATATAAACTATCAGACTGCGTGGTCGGTAGTAGTGGCTTTCAGTAGGCCTTTAAGAGCCAATATGTTACTAATTTGCATGTTAATAAGCAACTAATTAATGGTGAATATGTTCCCCATACTAGAGTGTTACCATGTTTTATTACTGGTGCACAAAATGAACCGTGCATGAACATCACCTTGTTCAAACAACAAAACCAACTCAGTGCATAAACTCACAACAAATTACACACCTGGGGCCGTATTTATCAAGCTTCTTAGAATTACTCCTAAGAAGTCTGCTAAGAGTTGACTTATGAGCAGTGTTGGGTTAGTTACTGAAAACCAGTAACTAGTTACAGTTACTAGGTACTTGATTTCAAAAGTAACTCAGTTATTAACTCAGTTACTTACACCAAAAAGTAATGCGTTACTGTGAAAAGTAACTATTTAGTTACTTCTTTTCCCCCCCTTTTTTTTAAAGCTCCCATTAATGCCCTTTTAGCCTTCATTTCAGTACTGTTATTGCACTGGAGAATAATACAATCTGTTGATCAACATGACATGCATTTGCATCACTGAACTCTGCTAAGCAATGTGGTCTACATACAACACACAAACAATGTGGTCTACATACAACACACAAGCAATGTGGTCTACATACAACACACAAACAATGTGGTCTACATACAACACACAAGCAATGTGGTCTACATACAACACACAAACAATGTGGTCTACATACAACACACAAACAATGTGCTCTACATACAACACACAAACAATGTGCTCTACATACAACACACAAACAATGTGGTCTACATACAACACACAAGCAATGTGGTCTACATACAACACACAAACAATGTGGTCTACATACAACACACAAACAATGTGGTCTACATACAACACACAAACAATGTGGTCTACATACAACACACAAACAATGTGGTCTACATACAACACACAAACAATGTGGTCTACATACAACACACAAACAATGTGGTCTACATACAACACACAAACAATGTGGTCTATATACAACACACAAACAATGTGGTCTACATACAACACACAAACAATGTGGTCTATATACAACACACAAACAATGTGGTCTACATACAACACACAAACAATGTGGTCTACATACAACACACAAACAATGTGGTCTACATACAACACACAAACAATGTGGTCTACATACAACACACAAACAATGTGCTCTACATACAACACACAAACAATGTGGTCTACATACAACACACAAACAATGTGGTCTACATACAACACACAAACAATGTGGTCTATATACAACACACAAACAATGTGGTCTACATACAACACACAAACAATGTGGTCTATATACAACACACAAACAATGTGGTCTACATACAACACACAAACAATGTGGTCTACATACAACACACAAACAATGTGGTCTACATACAACACACAAACAATGTGGTCTACATACAACACACAAACAATGTGCTCTACATACAACACACAAAGACAAAGATATGTTTCAAAGGGCCAATTTATTTCAGGCCAGAACAAATTGACACAACTATTTTAAATAGCTGCAACATAATGGCACTTTAACTTTAACTCTAAGTAGATAGGATCTTTGATCCAAGACACAACTTACATTGAACTAAAATGTTATTTTCTTTGTGCTCGACAAAAGAAAAGTATTGAGAATGTCTCCATGTTAAAAAACTCGACTTCTGGCTTCGCCATGATGTCTTGTTAGTTGTTATGAGAGTAGCGTATGTGTGTGTGTGTGTGTGTGTGTGTGGCCCTTTAAGATATGACAGCGTGTGAGGTGAATGACGTCAGTGAGTGAGTGGGCGAGAGAGGTGAGGGAGCGGCGACAGTGAGTGCGTGCAGGTGCTCTAGCTTGGTGGATGGCTGCGTGCAATAAAGTCCCAAAGTTGCAACAAACCGCCGGCCTCGTCATTCACCCTCAGCTGTAAAGACCCACTGCCGGGTAAAGGTAAGGTTGTTAGCCCCGAAGTACATATACGTCTCCCCTGCGCCCCTCAACTACGGTATGGGAGTCCCCCCCGCCCACCCCCACCCACAGAAAGCACGCCTTTTCTTTTCCACCGCAGCGCTGCGATAAAACACACTCAGATCTTCTGTTTCTAGCCGATACTACATAAAAAATAACGTAAAATAACGCAGTAATGCATCATGCAGTAACGGTAACCGAGTTACTGAATATAAAAAATAACGCGTTAGATTACTAGTTACCGCCGAAAGTAACGCGTTAGTCCCAACACTGCTTATGAGTAAAGAAATCCTTCGCTGAAAGCTGCACTTAAAAGTTAGTTATCAAGCGTCTTACTCACACTTTCAGCGAAGTGTAGGACTGAATCTTAAGTGTCACACTCAGAGCTGAATTACGACATTACTATGTGCCGTAAACGCAATTTTAGGTGACGTCATTTCTGTGTCCATAGAAATGACCAATCACTTGTCTAAGAATAAAGAAATATCTTAGAAATATTTAAGTGGACAATTGGAGTGTATATTTTGACATTAAACTACAAAATAATACAAAACAAACAAACAATATTGGCAATGAATCAAAAATAAATGTTTCCTTTTCTTTCCAACTCATTAATTAGGCAATTAATTTGAAACTGGTGTGGGTGGAAAGTCAATGAAACGCATGACGAGGTGAGGAGCAGTAAGGGCCATTATTGTTTCCATAACACTTCTGCTTACTGATGGTTGTGATGGCCCCAAATCATCAGCGTTACACTGTTGCATTTTCCCAGTGGCCAGGGGCCGTACTTATCAAGCTTCTTAGAGTGCCATTTTACACTTAAGTCCTGAGAATTTGCGAAATTTAGTCCTACTCTCAAACTTCAGAATAAAAGCTTTTTATCAACGTTCTTAAGTCTAAGAATCACTCCTACTCTCCACGATATTTAAGAGACCTTCAGAGGTGTCTTAAGTGGTTAGGAGTTGCCAGCAGGGGATGGCACTGAGGCGAGAGAGACGTGCGCGAACGTTCAGGGAACGGAACAATGTTTTGGTTTTTTTGATGACGAGCAGCTGATCAAACGGTATCGTTTAGACAGAGCGGATATTATTTTTGTCACAGATTTAATACTTTTCGATTCCTTGTTGATTTCTGCATGTGTCTGCAGTGGGCTAGTATATATAGAGCCACCCACAGCAGTTTCAAATTAGTTGCCTAATTAATGAATTGGAAAGAAAATGTTATGACAGTAGCGTATGTGTGTGGCCGTGAGGTGAGTGACGTCAGTGAGTGTGTGGGCGAGAGAAGAGAGGGAGCGGTAGCGTGAGTGCCGGCGGGGACTAGTTTGTTTTGTATTATTTTGTAGTTTATTGTCAAAATATACACTCCCATTGTCCACTTAAATATTTCCAAGATATTTCTTTATTCTTAGACAACGGATTCCCTTCCGTGATTGGTCATTTCTATGGACACAGAAATGACGTCACCTAAAATTGCGTTTACGGCACATAGTAATGTCGTAATTCAGCTCTGAGTGTGACACTTAAGATTCAGTCCTACACTTCGCTGAAAGTGTGAGTAAGACGCTTGATAACTAACTTTTAAGTGCAGCTTTCAGCGAAGAATTTATTTACTCTTAAGTCAACTCTTAGCAGACTTCTTAGGAGTAATTCTAAGAAGCTTGATAAGTACGGCCCCAGATATCGAAGCATTGTGATGACCTTTAGTTCTGCTGTGAAAGCTCTGCTGCGTGATGTTGCTGATGAGATGACGCCCCTTATTAAATCTGTGACAAAAATAATACCCGCTCTGTCTAAACGATACCGTTTGATCAGCTGCTCGTCATCAAACAAAGCCAGGACATCCTTCCGCTCCCTGAACGTTCGCGCACGTCTCTCTCGCCTCAGTGCCATCCCCTGCTGGCAACTCCTAACCACTTAGGACACCTCTGAAGGTCTCTTAAATATCGTGGAGAGTAGGAGTGATTCTTAGACTTAAGAACGTTGATAAAAAGCTTTTATTGTTAAGTTTGAGAGTAGGACTAAATTTCACAAATTCTCAGGACTTAAAGGCCTACTGAAAGCCACTACTACCGACCACGCAGTCTGATAGTTTATATATCAATGATGAAATGTTAACATTGCAACACATGCCAATACGGCCGGGTTAACTTATAAAGTGCAATTTTAAATTTCCCGGCAAACTTACGGCTGAAAACGTTTCGATATGACGTTTGCGCGTGACGTCAACTGTTGAAGCGGAAGTATTCGGAGCCCATTGAATCCAATACAAAAAAGCTCTGTTTTCATCTCAAAATTCCACAGTATTCTGGACATCTGTGTTGGTGAATCTTTTGCAATTTGTTTAATGAACAATGAAGACTGCAAAGAAGAAAGTTGTAAGTGGGATCGGTGTATTAGCGGCGGACTACAGCGACACAACCAGGAGGAATTTGAGGATAGCAGACGCGCTAGCCGAACGACCTCACCTTGACTTCCTGCGTCTCCGGGCCGCAGACCGCATCGGTGATCGGGTGAAGTCCTTCGTCGTACCGTCGATTGCTGGAACGCAGGTGAGCACGGGTGGTGATGAGCAGATGAGAGCTGGCGTAGGTGCAGAGCTAATGTTTTTAGCATAGCTCTGTCGAGGTTCCGTAGCTAAGTTAGCTTCAATGGCGTCGTTAGCAACAGCATTGCTAAGCTTCGCCAAGCTGGAAAGCATTAACCGTGTGGTTACAGGTCCAGAGTTTGGTAGTATTGTTGATCTTCTGTCTATCCTTCCAGTAAGGGGCGTATTTGTTTTGTTTCTATATGCATTTAAGCCCGATGCTATCACATTAGCTCAGTAGCTAAAGTGCTTCACCGATGTATTGTCATAGAGATAAAAGTCACTGTGAATGTCCATTTTGCGTTCTCCACTCTCATTTTCAAGAGGATATAGTATCCGAGGTGGTTTAAAATACAAATCCGTGACCCACAATAAAAAAAGGAGAGAGTGTGGAATCCAATGAGCCAGCTTGTACCTAAGTTACGGTCAGACCGAAAAAAGATACGTCCTGCACTGCACGCTAGTCCTTCACTTTCACGTTCCTCATCCTCGCTCAAATTAATGGGGTAATCGTCGCTTTCTCGGTCCGAATCTCTCTCGCTGCTGGTGTAAACAACGGGGAAATGTGAGCAGCCCTTCCTCCGGTGACGTCACGCTACTTCCGGTACAGGCAAGGCTTTTTTTTAAATCAGAGACCAAAAGTTGTGAACTTTATCGTCGTTGTTCTCTACTAAATCCTTTCAGCAAGAATATGGCAATATCGCGAAATGATCAAGTATGACACATAGAATGGATCTGCTATCCCCGTTTAGATAAAAAAAAATCATTTCAGTAGGCCAGGGGTCGGCAACCTTTACCACTCAAAGAGCCATTTTGGCAAGTTTCACAAATTAAAGAAATTAATGGGAGCCACACAAAAATTTTTACAATGAAAAACACCGCATACAGAGCTTAAATGCTGTGTGCTATGTTAACCAGGGGTCTCCGACACACGCACCGGCACGCACTTTAATGTGGAAATTTGATGTTAGGGCAGCCTGCGAGTTTTGAATGAATGGCGCTTGATGACGTCATACTTGCCAACCCTCTCATTTTTCCCGGGAGACACCCGAATATCAGGGCGTGATGACACTGCATTTGGCGCCCTCTACAGTCTGCCTTAACAGTGTACCTGCTCGACCACATGTAGAATGCAACTTCAGCTTGCTCACGTAAGAGACAGCAAGGCGTACTTACTCAGCAGCCACACATCTTACACTGACGGTACCAATACCCAGAATCCCATGCAGCCCTAACTCTTCCGCTCAACCAACGCACGGAGAGGGGAGGGGGGGGGGTTGATGTGTGGGGGGATTTGGTGGTAGCGGGGGTGTATAATGTAGACCGGAAGAGTTAGGGCTGCATGGGATTCTGGGTAATGGTTGTGTTGTGTTTATGTTGTGTTACAGTGGGATGTTCTCCAGAAATGTGTTATTCATTATTTTTTGGTGTGGGTTCACAGTGTGGCGCATATTTGTAACGTAACAGTGTTAAAGTTGTTTGATACGGCTACCGTCAGTGTAAGCTGTGTGGCTGATGAGTAAGTATGCTTTGCTGTCTCCTGTGTGTACAAGTAGAAGCTACCTACAACATGTAGCTGGGCTGGCACGCTGTATGTAAATGCTATAGAGGACAATTACTGCAGTGCAATTAGGGCACGCCGTTTATTTAGTAATTAGAGTGTAAATAGGGTTATTTTTTCCCTGGGAGTAATCTATGAGAGGCACTGAGATCCATAAATCTCCTGGGAAAATCTGGGGGGGTCGGCAAGTATGTAGCTGAGCCGCATCAGAGTGGTCAAGGAGCCGCGGGTTGCCGACCCCTGCAGTAGGCCCTTAATTGTAAAACGGCACTCTAATACGCTTGATAAATACGGCCCCTGCAAATCAGTGTGACTTCCGCTGTTGCCGTATCCGTAATACGCCGATGGGGAGAAGTTTTTATTTACACGATGAGTCAGGTGTGTCTTGACCTCCGCCGAAACCCTGAGCCCCTGTAGGGTTTGTTCGAACCCAGGTTAAGAACCACTGATCTAGCATAATATCAATAAAAGTAGGTCCCACTGTACTTCTACTAATAATCCTACTATAAGCAACCAAAAACGGCTGCAAAGATCACAAATTGTTGCACAAAAAGAGGCCAAAGCCCCTCAACGAGCCTCCTCAGGAAGACAAAATAAAACGTGGCTACTTCTTAAGAGGATCATTTGTCCCAAATAACAGCCTGACTGGCTTTCATCCTGCACTTTGGAGAGCCTTTTGCTTTCCTCCCCCCTCCTCCTCCTCCTCCTCCTCCTCCTCCTCCTCCTTCTTTCACGTTGGACTTTTTTATATGTCGGTTTTGTTCTTCCCCTTTTCCTCAAAAGCATGAAAGGGAAAGGCTGGCGCATGAAACGTGCGACGCAGTACGGCGTGTCAGGTCTCAGCGAGCGTTGATCCGCCGCATAGACAAACAGCCCTTCAATCACATCCAGGCGTGTACGCGAGACGCTTGTGAGAAGCCCACGACGTCTCGTGCATGTGTTTGTGTGTGCGTGACTGCCAAGTCATCCACCGTGCACATTGTACTGTGACCCTTCTCCCCAGACATACAAAAGCGGGAGTGGATTTTAGCTTTGTTTCCTTTTTTTCTTCTATACACACTCCATTTCCACGCCTGGACCATGCCTCAATTCTGCATGTCGGCCTGTAATCCACACCTCAACGTCTCATCCTCCCCGCCTGTCACGCTCCTGATGGAGACGGAGAGACGGCAAACTTGGGAGGAATGGACTTGGAGATGTCGGCGCGGATGCATTGGTTCCGTGTAACCTCCTCTTATTGGACGGAAGACCAGAAGCCATCATGGATTTCTCGCTGGAGATCCAATATGTGCACCATACAAATGGCAATGGGACACAGCATGGAAAAATATATATATTATATGGCTTTTTCCTCTTATCCCGCTCAGCCATATTGATGTTTTTTTTTAGCCTTTCATCCAGAATGAAGTCTTTGAGGACTATTGGCAGATTAGGAAAACATATCCTATTTTGCAGCTGCTCTTGTTATCAGAATGATATGAGCGGTGCTGAGGAGGCACAGATACACCATTTGTCACAAGACGTGCCGAAATTACAGCCTGATCTCCCATAAGGAAGAAGTGGGATGTCATTTGTAGTTTTTTTTCCCTCTCTCTCTCGCTCTGTCTCTCCCTCTCCGCCACCCACACAAGAGAATTGATAAAAGAAGGGTGGAAAAAAAAAAAAAAAAAAAAAGCCTAAATGATATTCCCTCCTTAAGCCACCCAGAAGGATACGGAGGGGAAAATGTTGAGCTATGTGGCGTCGCCTCACAATGACGGGCGGAAAATCACAGAAAATTGATCACATCCCACAAAATGGCTGCGGTTACACACACCAAAAAAAAAAAACAACAACAAAAAAAAAATTCCAGAGTGAGCTTGCTTGCTTTAGACAGAAAAAAGGAGGAAGGGGGGAAATGGGATGGATGGGAAAAGAGCGGTTAAAGATGCTGATCTTGCACTAATCGACGTCATACTGTTATGGTTGAAAAAATAAATAAATAAAATAAATGTTTCCTTATTTTATTGTTATTTAAAAAAAAAAAGTTTTTACAATTTTTTCCCCCATTTTTAAATTCGTGTTTTTAAATATGTTGTAATATTTCCTAAGGACAATTTATGCACGTGCCGTAGTTTTGGTTGTTTTAAACATCCAGAGAGAGCCAGCTAATCAACAGAGTAATACACTAATCACAGAAAATTGATCACATCCCACAAAATGGCTGCGGTGAGCAAAACAAATACAAAACAACAACAACAAAAATTCCAGAGTGAGCTTGCTTGCTTTAGACAGAAAAAAGGAGGAAGGGGGGAAATGGGATAGATGGGAAAAGAGCAGTTAAAGATGCTGATCTTGCACTAATCCACGTCGTACGGTTATGGTTAAAAAAATAAATAAATAAAATACATTTCCTTTATTTTATTTTCATCATTTAAAAAAAAAATGTTTTTACAATTTTTCCCCCCATTTTTAAATTCGTGTTTTTAAATATGTTGTAATATTTCCTAAGCCCAAGTTATGCACGTACCGTAGTTTTGGTTGTTTTAAGCATCCCGAGAGAGCCAGCTAATCAACATAGTAATACACTAATCACAGAAAATTGATCACATCCCACAAAATGGCTGCGGTGAGCAAAACAAAAAAACAAAAACAACAACAAGAATTGACGTCCCACTGGGGTGAGTTTTCCTTGCCCTTATGTGGGCTCTGTACCGAGGATGTCGTTGTGGCTTGTACAGCCCTTTGAGACACTTGTGATTTAGGGCTATATAAATAAACATTGATTGATTGATTGAAGAACAACAAAAATTGAGCTTGCTTGCTTTAGACAGAAAAAAGGAGGAAGGGGGTAAATGGGATAGATGGGAAAAGAGCCGTTAAAGATGCTGATCTTGCACTAATCGACGTCGTACTGTTATGGTTAAAAAAAAAAAATAAATAAATAAATGTTTCCTTATTTTATTGTTATCATTTTAAAAAAAAAGTTTTTACAATTTGTTCCCCCATTTTTAAATTCATGTTTTTAAATATATTGTAATATTTCCTAAGCACAATTTATGCACGTACCGTAGTTTTGGTTGTTTTAAACATCCAGAGAGAGCCTGCTAATCAACAGAGTAATACACTAATCACAGAAAATTGATCACATCCCACAAAATGGCTGCGGTTACACACACCAAAAAAAAAAACAACAACAAAAAAAAAATTCCAGAGTGAGCTTGCTTGCTTTAGACACAAAAAAGGAGGAAGGGGGGAAATGGGATAGATGGGAAAAGAGCAGTTAAAGATGCTGATCTTGCACTAATCGACGTCATACTGTTATGGTTAAAAAAAATTAAAAAAAAAATTTTTTATTGTTATTTAAAAAAGAAAAGTTTTTACAATTTTTTCCCCCATTTTTAAATTCATGTTTTTAAATATATTGTAATATTTCCTAAGCACAATTTATGCACGTACCGTAGTTTTGGTTGTTTTAAACATCCAGAGAGAGCCTGCTAATCAACATAGTAATACACTAATCACAGAAAATTGATCACATCCCACAAAATGGCTGCGGTGAGCAAAACAAAAACAAAAACAACAACAACAACAAAAATTCCAGAGTGAGCTTGCTTGCTTTAGACAGAAAAAAGGAGGAAGGGGGGAAATGGGATAGATGGGAAAAGAGCAGTTAAAGATGCTGATCTTGCACTAATCGACGTCGTACTGTTATGGTTAAAAAAATAAATAAATAAAATAAATTTTTCCTTATTTTATTGTTATCATTTTAAAAAAAAAAGTTTTTACAATTTGTTCCCCCATTTTTAAATTCATGTTTTTAAATATATTGTAATATTTCCTAAGCACAATTTATGCACGTACCTTAGTTTTGGTTGTTTTAACCATCCAGAGAGAGCCTGCTAATCAACATAGTAATACACTAATCACAGAAAATTGATCACATCCCACAAAATGGCTGCGGTGAGCAAAACAAAAACAAAAACACAAACACAACAACAAGAATTGACGTCCCACTGGGGTGAGTTTTCCTTGCCCTTATGTGGGCTCTGTACCGAGGATGTCGTTGTGGCCTTTGAGACACTTGTGATTTAGGGCTATATAAATAAACATTGATTGATTGATTGAAGAACAACAAAAATTCCAGAGTGAGCTTGCTTGCTTTAGACAGAAAAAAGGAGGAAGGGGGGAAATGGGATAGATGGGAAAAGAGCAGTTAAAGATGCTGATCTTGCACTAATCGACGTCGTACTGTTATGGTTAAAAAAATAAATAAACAAAATAAATGTTTCCTTATTTTATTGTTATTTAAAAAAAAAAAGTTTTTACAATTTTTTCCCCCATTTTTAAATTCATGTTTTTAAATATATTGTAATATTTCCTAAGCACAATTTATGCACGTACCGTAGTTTTGGTTGTTTTAAACATCCAGAGAGAGCCAGCTAATTAACATAGTAATACACTAATCACAGAAAATTGATCACATCCCACAAAATGGCTGCGGTGAGCAAAACAAAAACAAAAACAACAACAACAACAAAAATTCCAGAGTGAGCTTGCTTGCTTTAGACAGAAAAAAGGAGAAAGGGGGGAAATGGGATGGATGGGAAAAGAGCCGTTAAAGATGCTGATCTTGCACTAATCGACGTCGTACTGTTATGGTTAAAAAAATAAAATAAATTTTTCCTTATTTTATTGTTATCATTTAAAAAAAAAAAGTTTTTACAATTTGTTCCCCCATTTTTAAATTCATGTTTTTAAATATATTGTAATATTTCCTAAGCACAATTTATGCACGTACCGTAGTTTTGGTTGTTTTAAGCATCCAGAGAGAGCCAGCTAATTAACATAGTAATACACTAATCACAGAAAATTGATCACATCCCACAAAATGGCTGCGGTGAGCAAAACAAAAACAAAAACAACAACAAAAATTCCAGAGTGAGCTTGCTTGCTTTAGACAGAAAAAAGGAGGAAGGGGGAAAATGGGATAGATGGGAAAAGAGCAGTTAAAGATGCTGATCTTGCACTAATCGACGTCGTACGGTTATGGTTAAAAAAATAAATAAATAAAATACATTTCCCTTATTTTATTGTTATCATTTTTAAAAAAAAAGTTTTTACAATTTTTCCCCCCCATTTTTAAATTCGTGTTTTTAAATATATTATAATATTTCCTAAGCACAATTTATGCACGTACCGTAGTTTTGGTTGTTTTAAACATCCAGAGAGAGCCTGCTAATCAACATAGTAATACACTAATCACAGAAAATTGATCACATCCCACAAAATGGCTGCGGTGAGCAAAACAAAAACAAAAAAACAAAAACAACAACAAGAATTGACGTCCCACTGGGGTGAGTTTTCCTTGCCCTTATGTGGGCTCTGTACCGAGGATGTCGTTGTGGCTTGTACAGCCCTTTGAGACACTTGTGATTTAGGGCTATATAAATCAACATTGATTGATTGATTGAAGAACAACAAAAATTCCAGAGTGAGCTTGCTTGCTTTAGACAGAAAAAAGGAGGAAGGGGGGAAATGGGATAGATGGGAAAAGAGCCGTTAAAGATGCTGATCTTGCACTTATCGACGTCGTACTGTTATGGTTAAAAAAATAAAAAAATAAAGTAAATGTTTCCTTATTTTATTGTTATCATTAAAAAAAAAAAGTTTTTACAATTGGTTCCCCCATTTTTAAATTCATGTTTTTAAATATATTGTAATATTTCCTAAGCACAATTTATGCACGTACCGTAGTTTTGGTTGTTTTAAACATCCAGAGAGAGCCTGTTAATCAACATAGTAATACACTAATCACAGAAAATTGATCACATCCCACAAAATGGCTGCGGTGAGCAAAACAAATACAAAAAAACAACAACAACAAAAATTCCAGAGTGAGCTTGCTTGCTTTAGACAGAAAAAGGAGGAAGGGGGGAAATTGGATAGATGGGAAAAGAGCAGTTAAAGATGCTGATCTTGCACTAATCGACGTCATACTGTTATGGTTAAAATAAATAAATAAATAAAATAAATTTTCCTTATTTTATTGTTATCATTTTAAAAAAATGAATTTTTTACCATTTTTTCCCCCATTTTTAAATTCATGTTTTTAAATACATTGTAATATTTCCTAAGACCAATTTATGCACGTACCGTAGTTTTGGTTGTTTTAAACATCCAGAGAGAGCCAGCTAATCAACATAGTAATACACCAATTTCGTTGTCAAATTAAAAACAAATTCTTAGTTTTTTCCCTTTTTAAAAAAAAAAAAGCATAATTTTGTATGTTTGTAACTTTTAACAGATTTGTCTGTATAATCCCTATACAATTGTCTTAAGCAGGAATTTAATATACTGTTTTGAAAATAAAAAATAAATGAACATATTTTTATTTATTTATTTATTTTTTTAAATGCATCATTTTGTAAATTTGTAACTTTTAACATATTATATTTGTCTATATAATCCTTATAAAATTGTCTTAAGCAGGAATCTAATATACTGTTTTGAAAATAAAAAATAAATGAACATATTTTTGTTCATTTGTTTATTTTTTTCAATATGAATAGTAATGTAAATAATTGTTTTCAACAATAATTAAAAACATCGCTCCACAAATAGATGGGTGAGATACAATCTGGATTATTACATAATGGACATTTATTTGTATGCAGATGCATAATTAGAATAATAATTATACAATAAAAATAGAAATAATAATAATAGTGAGATGAAGAAGAAGAAAAATAATACTATGTATATTACTACTTATAATAATATAAAATTAATTATATTTCTAAATAAACTCTTATTCTTGTAAAACACGGCCCTCATGGACAAAATCAAAAAACAAAAAATATATAAGTTTTCTTTTTTTTGACACGCGTTACAAATTTCAATTCGATTTTTACCTTCACTTTCATGTTTATTGTACAGTATGTGTATTTTTTCTATTATTAAAATGTTTTTTTATGTGGCATCACTCGTTTCGAATAAAATAAGTCAAAATTAAATAAAATACCAAAAAAAAGGGCTCAAAATTTAAAAATAAATAGAGGGAAAAAGAGAATATGAGAGAAACACACACACACACAAATAAGAAGTTGAAAGCTTGTGCTGAGACGTGGCGTGTTCAGAGGAGATAGAACGGAGAGGATGAAGGAAGAGAAGGAGGTGAGGAACAACTGCAGAAAGGAGGAGGAGAAGGAAGAGATTTGGGATTAAGGAGGGAGTGTGGGGTAAAAATGAGGAGGATTAGACAGTGTGAGGAGTGGACAAAGTCAGAGGTGTACAGCAAAGGGATGAAAAAGACTGTCCTTCCTCCTCCTCTGTCTGTCTGACACAGCAGGAAGGAGGACAGGTGGACCAACCTAATGGAGCCAACTCAACAAAACCCACTGCTCTTTGCTGACACCCTCAGGTGGACAAGGGAAGTGCAGCAGTGAGCAGGCTATCAATCCCAGCAGCAGCAGGCCTCCTCTGCAGCCTGGAGGAGGACGGTGGATGATAGTGTAAGCCAGGGATGGATGGGACACAAGGTCCTGCAATTGTCTTGTTCAATGGCGACCAGCCCGCACTAACACCGTCAACAATTAAGAGCGGGACACGCTGCCGGCCATCCGCGGGAGGAGAACACAGCTGTCGGAGCAAAATGCGCAAAGGAGGGCAGAAATGATCGATACCAGCGCTGCGTGGTCGCCATGTTGCTGAGTCACTCTCGTCATCACCGGAAATATGACAATAATGTGAATTGTGAGTGTGAATTATATTTATACAGCGATTTTTCTCTAGTGACTTAAAGCGCTTTACATAGTGAAACCCAATATCTAAGTTACATTTAAACCAGTGTGGGTGGCACTGGGAGCAGGTGGGTAAAGTGTCTTGCCCAAGGACACAACGGCAGTGACTAGGATGGCGGAAGCGGGGATCGAACCTGGAACCCTCAAGTTGCTGGCACGGCCACTCTACCAACTGAGCTATACAGCTATATATATATATATATATAAATATATGTATGTATGTATGTATGTACTGTATATATATATATATATATATATATATATATATATGTGTGTGTGTGTGTGTGTGGGAAAAAATCACAAGACTATTTCATCTCTACAGGCCTGTTTCATGAGGGTTTCCTCAATCATCAGGAGATCAGGAATCTCCTGATGATTGAGGAAACCCTCATGAAACAGGCCTGTAGAGATGAAATAGTCTTGTGATTTTTTCCCACACACACATATTACGCTCTACCACGGTATCGAGCACTATTTTTTTTGGATAATCTAATTAAGACGTATATATATATATATATATATATATATATATATATATATATATATATATATATATATATATATATATATATATATATATATATATATATATATATATATATATATATAATACTTTTCTGGGCAAGGATGAAAATGTTGCATTCTTAGAATGATTTGGCATATTTACTGTGCTTTTTCCAATCAAAAGGTGCCAATTCTGAAGAGGTGTGATGGTAAGGATTCATTTGTGAGGTCATTATTAAAAATAAAAAAAAGATTACTCCCTATATATTTTTTTAAATTATTATTTATTATCTATTTATATTTTTCTATTTTATTTCTGATTATTATTATTATTATTATTATTATTATTATTAATGTATTACTTTTTTAATTATCATTATTATTTTATTTACTCAATTGATTTATCTGTAAATATTATTATTACTTCATTTTGTTTTCTTGCTGTTTTTTTCTTTTTTGGGGGGGGGAAGTGGCATCGTTGGGATATAAACAAAATAAATATTTTGACATTTAGGGCTGACAATAGATGTATGATGTATGCAAATATGATGTAATGGATAGGAATGCCTGATGCTGGATGTCAATAAAAATGTAATGGAAAAAAATTAGAAAAAATGAGTTTTTTTATGTCACCTTCATGTAATTGCACTGTAAATCACAGAGTCAATTTAAAGTATGAAAACAAACTATAAATTGGTTTAAATCCTATCTTGAATTGCGACAACAAAGTGTTCAAATAAACGGCGTAAAATCAGACGTGATAAATTGGGATTTGGGGGTGCCACAAGGATCTATTTTGGGCCCGCTGCTTTTCAGTATATTTATAAATGACCTCCCCAATATTTGCACAAATGTAATAAGGCAAATGTATGCAGATGATGCAATCATTTATGTGGCAGCCGACACGCCTCAACAGGCCTCAGAGATATCAAACAGACAGCTCGCTGAAGTATCAACATGGCTTCAAAATAACTCAATTATAACAAAAAAGTATCAATGTGTTTCTCTTTGAAGAAACAATCATTCAATGAAATGCGGGTCAACATTAATCAAAATAAAATAGAGCAGGTAAAGGAATTTAAATATTTGTGGGTAAGCTAAAATGTGATGGCCATATTATAAAAATGACTAAGACCATAAAAAGAAATATAAACTGTTTCAGGGGTTATTAGACGTTGTTTATCTGTTCAAGATGCACAAGTTTACATGCATGCAATGATTTGATCCCATATGTCTTATTGTGCCATGGTCTGGGGACAGGCCACGAGATGTGTAGTGAAGCCTCTGTTGTCGTTATGTAAACAATCACTAAAGGCATTTGACCAAAAACCAATGAAGCGTCATCGCTGCCATATTACCCACAAATATAACATGACTTTTGATCATTTTATACATTTCTAATTTTTAAAAGCTATTTTTAAGTGTCTTAATGTTGATGTGAGGTGTCAAGAAACACAACGATACAGAAGTGAAGGTGTGCAGACTCCAGCTGCAGAGTGAAAAGGTGCCGGACCACTCTGGGTTCAGTCTGCGTTCTCAGTGGAGGCCTCACATCTGTGGAACTCTTTGCCACTGGAGTTAATGTCACAGTCGGACATTCAACTTTTCTCCACAAAACTGATAAAGTGGCTTGAGGAAAATCAGAAATGTGAGCACTAGATCTGGGTGTAGTAGATAGATACATAGAGAGATAGATATGTCTTAATTAGATTATCCAAAAAAATAGTGCTCGATACCGTGGTAAAACAATCTCCTGATGATTGAGGGAAACCCCTCATGAAACAGGCCTGTAGAGATGAAATAGTCTTGTGATTTTTCCCACACATACATAGATAGATAGATAGATAGATAGATAGATAGATAGATAGATAGATAGATAGATAGATAGATAGATAGATAGATAGATAGATAGATAGATAGATAGATAGATAGATAGATAGATAGATAGATAGATAGATAGATAGATAGTACTTGATTGATTCCTTCAGGAGAGTTCCTTCAGGTAAATTAAAATTCCAGCAGCAGTGTACATAATTGAGATCGAATTTAAAAAATAAAAAGTAAATAATGGGGGTATAAATGGAAACGAAATAGAAAAATATTACAATAAGAATAAACAATAAAAAGCAACAGTGAGAATAAAAATATAACAGTAAAATAAGAATATAACAAGAGAAACTAGACAGTAGTGACCATGTTATGAAAAAGTATTAGTATGCACTAATGGGGCCAATTATTTTCAATGTGTTTTTATTTTTGTACTTGTCTTAATCCTTTTGTATGCGTTTTACACTTTTCTCTACTTTTCTTGAAAAGCCTAACCAGGGACGAGGGTTGCAAAGTAGCCGGTGGCTAAAAGTCTTATGTACTTTGACATCAGCTACCTATGGGTAGCAATGTTTCATTGTACTGTCCCCGTCAAAAAAATACATAAATAAATAAATACATAAATAATTAAATCAAAATGTGTAGTTTTGCTGTAATAACTAAGCATATAAGCAAGCTGTCCTCGGGTTTTAGAAGTGAAATGAACGATTATGGATGCAGTTGTGGCTTGTGCAGCCCTTTGAGACACTGGTGATTTAGGGCTGTATAAATCAACTTTGATTGATTGATTGATTAAAGAATAAATGGAAGGGAAAAAAAGTAGAGAGGGAGAAGAGACAGGAGATATATACAGTAAGTGGCTTTACAGCAGAGGGGAAATGATTTTCTTTTTTTAGTTCTTATAATAATAATAGATTTTATTTGTAAAAAGCACTTTACATTGAGTAAACAACCTCACAGTGTTACAGTGTATTCAAAAAAATAAAAATAAAAAGATAATAAAAAATACATACAAATAAAAACTAGAACAGCCAAATAGCTAAAACTAGTATGCATATGTCTAAAAAAAAAGGAAAAAAAAGGCTTTTTTAAAAAGAAGGGTTTTTAAGCCTTTTTCAAAAGCATCCACAGTCTGTGGTGCCCTCAGGTGGTCAGGGAGAGCGTTCCACAGACTGGGAGCGGTGGATAATTTTTAGTGTTTTTCAAACTCCATTATTTTTTAAAAAAAAACATACAAAACAAGGGAGCATTGCTATTATGAGTTTTCCAAATCAGGTATTTGAAATGAAATAAATCTATAATTGTATTAATTTATAATAATTTAATTCTAAATAAATATGTAAAAAGCACACAGTCTACAGGTAAAATGTCCATCTAATATACTAAAAATAGGGTCTGTTTACAAGAAAATGTGAATAAGTACACACTCTAGAGTTCTTCAAATCAACCACACACACTATGTTTTTGTTTTTTTATGATACTTTTTTTTTTTTTTAAAGACTATTAAACTCAGATTTGATTGTTGAAAATTGTATGTATTGAACAATAAATGTATTATTGTGATTGGGGCCAAGCTGCACTCAGTCGAGGGGACTCGCTCATATTTGGACTCCATTATTTTTGCAACAGGACTAACGTGCATGGTGCAACAACACAAAAAATACACTTTTGGTGACATTAATAGTGGACATTTGGCATTGTGGTGCCTTGAAAGGAATTCTCTGCCCGTTAGATTGTGAAGGTGCAACTAATATTGTAACACGCGGCAATAAGGAGAGGGACAGGATGTGCAAGAGGTTGTGTGAGTGTTGTATGAGAGGCCACATTGTTTGTTTTTATACACTGGTAGTGTGCGTGTGCATGTGTGTGTGTGTGTGTGTGTGTGTGTGTGGGCCAGATAGTACATATTTGCTAATCTGGGTGGTGTAGTGGGGGCAAGGAGAAGACAAGATGGACACACACACAAAAAGCACACTATCAAGGTCCAACATGACTGTCCTTATAAAAAAAAAAAAAAAAAAAAAAAAAAAAAAAAAAAAGATATACCTTCTTCCTTCCATCATCCCCTCCCTCCATATACGGACCCCAAAAAGGTCATCCAGTCTGCGGGGTCATCAGTCTGGGATGAAGCCGACCTTTGAACCCAAGCCCTTGATGTATTCCAAGCACAAAAAAGGCGCAGGCACTCTCCCGTAATGGCCATGTGTGACCCCCCCCCCCCCCTCCCCTCACCCCCGGCGGTCATTTTTGATCAATTTATCACGGCCGATGTCAGCTTATTGAATGGGGAAATGTGAGGAGCCTTTCAACCTGTGACGTCACGCTACTTCCGGTACAGGCAAGGCTTTTTTTTATCAGCGACCAAAACTTGCGAACATAATCGTCGATGTTCTCTACTAAATCCTTTCAGCAAAAATATGGCAATATCGCGAAATGATCAAGTATGACACATAGAATGGATCTGCTATCCTCGTTTAAATTAAAAAAATAATAATTTCAGTAGGCCTTTAAGATGACACTGACCATTTGGAACATTTTACATTTCATCTGCGGTGCCGAAAATAGCCTAAAAACACAAACAACGCCACACAAAAAAGGGACAAATGTCCGGTTGAAAAAATTTAACTGGGGTTACAAAAACAATCCTTCCTGTCAAAACTTCACTTTGGACAAAACTGGTTGTCAATTTAGTTATTTGTCCACCAGAGAGTGCCAGTTTTTCCTAGTCAAAGCATG